>NC_136790.1:9052810-9057810 GCF_951216825.1 Electrona antarctica
CAACATAATTATGCAAGTTAGCATCCAGCAGTTTCTACATGCTGGGGATCCATACTAAACATTTCTAACATAAAACCTTGGTGTACTCAACATGTCCGGGTTCACAATGGGGCTCTATGGGCTGGCTACTAGACTATACCACCAACACCTTGGTGTACTCAACATGTCCGGGTTCACAATGGGGCTCTATGGGCTGGCTACTAGACTATACCACCAACACCTTGGTGTACTCAACATGTCCAGGTTCACAATGGGGCTCGATGGGCTGGCTACTAGACTATACCACCAACACCTTGGTGTACTCAACATGTCCGGGTTCACAATGGGGCTCGATGGGCTGGCAACTAGACTATACCACCAACACCTTGGTGTACTCAACATGTCCGGGTTCACAATGGGGCTCTATGGGCTGGCTACTAGACTATACCACCAACACCTTGGTGTACTCAACATGTCCGGGTTCACAATGGGGCTCTATGGGCTGGCTACTAGACTATACCACCAACACCTTGGTGTACTCAACATGTCCAGGTTCACAATGGGGCTCGATGGGCTGGCTACTAGACTATACCACCAACACCTTGGTGTACTCAACATGTCCGGGTTCACAATGGGGCTCGATGGGCTGGCAACTAGACTATACCACCAACACCTTGGTGTACTCAACATGTCCGGGTTCACAATGGGGCTCTATGGGCTGGCTACTAGACTATACCACCAACACCTTGGTGTACTCAACATGTCCAGGTTCACAATGGGGCTCGATGGGCTGGCTACTAGACTATACCACCAACACCTTGGTGTACTCAACATGTCCGGGTTCACAATGGGGCTCGATGGGCTGGCTACTAGACTATACCACCAACACCTTGGTGTACTCAACATGTCCGGGTTCACAATGGGGCTCTATGGGCTGGCTACTAGACTATACCACCAACACCTTGGTGTACTCAACATGTCCGGGTTCACAATGGGGCTCGATGGGCTGGCTACTAGACTATACCACCAACACCTTGGTGTACTCAACATGTCCGGGTTCACAATGGGGCTTGATGGGCTGGCTACTAGACTATACCACCAACACCTTGGTGTACTCAACATGTCCGGGTTCACAATGGGGCTCTATGGGCTGGCTACTAGACTATACCACCAACACCTTGGTGTACTCAACATGTCCGGGTTCACAATGGGGCTCGATGGGCTGGCTACTAGACTATACCACCAACACCTTGGTGTACTCAACATGTCCGGGTTCACAATGGGGCTTGATGGGCTGGCTACTAGACTATACCACCAACACCTTGGTGTACTCAACATGTCCGGGTTGAAATGAAATGAAATGATTACTATATTTACCCAGGGTATCTGGGCTAAGCTCAAGAACTTGTTTCCAGCCAGGCCCTGCTCATAGAACACATTTCATCGTAGTGGTTCAATGCCTTGTTCAAGGGCACTTCAGCGGTGGTAATTTTAACGTGTCGGACCGCTGATTCGAACTGGCGACCTTCCGGTATCAAGACCGCTCCGCTATCCGTTCGGCCACCGCTGCTACACAATGGGGTTCACAATGGGGCTCTATGGGCTGGCTACTAGACTATACCACCAACACCGTGGTGTACTCAACATGTCCGGGTTCACAATGGGGCTCTATGGGCTGGCTACTAGACTATACCACCAACACCTTGGTGTACTCAACATGTCCGGGTTCACAATGGGGCTCTATGGGCTGGCTACTAGACTATACCACCAACACCGTGGTGTACTCAACATGTCCGGGTTCACAATGGGGCTCGATGGGCTGGCTACTAGACTATACCACCAACACCTTGGTGTACTCAACATGTCCGGGTTCACAATGGGGCTCGATGGGCTGGCTACTAGACTATACCACCAACACCTTGGTGTACTCAACATGTCCGGGTTCACAATGGGGCTCTATGGGCTGGCTACTAGACTATACCACCAACAAGCAGCTGCAATAACATAAATGTTACCTAAAGGTCATTTGAGGCTTTGCAAATGATGGTCAGGAGAGTCTGGAGCTGAATTTTCAAATTGAAGTTGGGATTCTGGTCTACAAAGGGGGACGCTTCATCGATAATAAATCTCAACTTTATTCAACGTCTTACGACTATAAATAAAACTTCCATTGATAACATTATTTACCAAAGCAAGTCACAAATGATTAAGTGGGAAACTCTGGAGGCTGGCCCAGACTGGTCCAATAAAATGTTTTCGTTTTGAGGGTAACATTTTAATTAACAGCAAAAAGATTGAGCATTCTCTCATGATATCACTCACTCTGAGCACAAACTCAAACTAAACAACTCTTAAGACTGATGCGTCTCACAACACCACCATGTTAGTAATAGAGGTGGATCAGGAAATGAAGACTCTCTGGGACCCAGTGCCTTCCTGCTTGGGCACTGGGTCCCCTGCACTGCACTTTCCAGACCACGAATGCAGCATTTATGGTGAAAGAAATGCAAATGACCTCCTCTCTTTGCAAATGGAAATGGCCTCCTCAATTGCTTTTTTTTTCAAAGTCTCCTGAACTTGAACTCATGCATTTTGCGCTGAACAAATTTGTTTAGAAATCCATGCCGTACACCGCATCTCCACTAGCTGAAGAGTGCTGGGTTGCGCCCCGAAAATAGCTGATCTGCGACGCGTTGTGAGCTTGTAGCTAGATCTGCTAATTTTGTCCAAAAGTGCCCTCTTACGGGATTTCAGCCCCTGCAGAGGCACTCTCTGCACGTCCCTGCTCAGCATCAAGGGTTGGAGTAAGTCCCTGCGACATACTACTGTCATGCCCGGGGGTGTACACTGTACAGTACTTTACATCAAGCTGCCACACGCTAAGGACACCGGAGATAGGCTCCTGCCCCATGGCTCAGGGGGGCTTACTTTCTGGGATGTGCGTGCAACATTCTTATAACCATCATGAGGGATCTAGCTCATGAGCGGCAGTGTTTTCTACAAGTATGTACCTACCCGCCACCTACACCCCTAATATGCCTCTAATGTTCATGCATGTTTAAGCCCAGAGGGGCGAAATGTTGTTATTCTAGGTTGAAATAAAAAGGACGGGGAGCAGAATAACATCGTGTGCGGACATTCCACTTTTTTCTTCATTTGATCACTTTCTTGGGTCCAGCACCGTATAAAAACTGGGAAGTGCATATCGTTTTCCTCCTTTACATGCATGTTTGTATGTGTCATAACACAGTCAAAAACTGAAAGCCTGTCTCTTTAGAGAACCTCGCAAAAAAAGGACCTCAAATCACCTCGAAATGAATTACATCCATCCACCCATAAATCTGCAGTAAATCCCCACACGTCGTATTTCTGTCCTAAATCATGGTACCATCTTGACAGAGAACCCCCTACTTCTTCCCTTAACGCATTTTGACCTGAGATCAGATTCTAAAAATGTCTGTTTGAAAATGACAGTTTTCTGAAAAAATGTTTCTATGTCAGTGGTTCTTCGATTTTTCAAAAATAGCAGACATACAAGCTCGTAGCGCGCCACTCGGTGGCGCGCTATGGGCTTGTAGATCTGCTATTTTTCAATAGCTAAAGCACAACATAATGCTAACACCAAAAGGGGTTCCCGCCTAAAATGGGTTAAGCTCTTTCCCTCATGATCTCAGGGACAATTTATGAGCACTATAGGACCTAATCAATGCCTGATATTGGTTGTTTGGAATGCTGGTGATTTACAGGGCAACGTTTGTTTGAAATGGTCTATACGTTATTCATTTCTATCGCACCTATATTCAAAGTGCTTTTCAATGTGTTACACATACTGTAGTATACAGTGATATATCAGTCCTATGGGGAAAATAAGTCAGCTGAGTGACACGTTTAACCACTTAAAGCTGCAGTACTTTGACCCCACAGGGGTCAAT
Source organism: Electrona antarctica (assembly GCF_951216825.1). Classification (NCBI taxonomy): domain Eukaryota; kingdom Metazoa; phylum Chordata; class Actinopteri; order Myctophiformes; family Myctophidae; genus Electrona; species Electrona antarctica. Next base: position 9,056,722 of record NC_136790.1, read on the forward strand.
ATTTGGTTCCCTACTCCAATGTTTTACTTAAGTAAAAGTATAAATACTGCAATATAAAACTACTCTGTTACAAGTAAAAGTCCAGAATACAAAATGTACAAAAGTAGCCTATTGGCATAAATAATTGCTTAAAATACCAAAAGTAAAAGTACTCATTATGCAGAATGTCCCATTTCAAGTTTTCAAATGTATTAAAAATATTTTTGAATACAGCAGATCCACAAGCATTGTGAGCTTGTAGATCTACTATTTTCAAATTGCTGAAATGTGTAAAGGGCTGAAGTGGTTAATGTATTTGTAATAATAATCCAAATCTACAAAGTAACCTAAAGTTTTCAAATAATTTTAGTGGAGTAAAAGTACAATATTTGGATCTGAGATGTAGTGGAGTAGAAGTAAAAGTATTGGAAATTGGAATTACTCATGTAAAGTACATTACAAATACCTCTCAAATACTTAAGTACTGTACTTAAGTAAATGTACTTGTCACTCTTTCCACCAAAGATCTACAACAAAAATAACTCTTATTCTTATAAGATGGTTCCATGTTTTTCGACGTTGTTATTAGTCTCGACCGTCGCTATACGAGTTGAAATAAAAGATGGATACCCAACGAACTATTCCAAGAAGTATACTTGAAGTCAGAGTTGTCGGATTCATACGTCGCATCAAGGCGTTTATTGGGTAGGCCCTAAAATTATGATTCCCTTGATAGCGAGGAATTAGGGTGTTTCCGGTTTGGTGGTTGCGGCCTGATGACCGACTACAAACCAGTGACTACAACATAACGTACAGTAAGTTATCATCCATGCGCTCCCGACCGGATCAGAAACCCGTAAATGGTACAGTAAGGGCCGATTCATACTCCTATTTTACCGCTGTTTCGGCGCTGTAGTGCCGAAATGATTTCGGCTCGTCAGAAATTTTCAGTAGCACCGAAGAGCCGACTTTAGGACGGTACCCGCCCCCCCGACCCTCAAATGACGTCACATTGTAGGCTCTACAGAGCCGAACCGACTTTTATTCGGCTCTAAAATAGGAGTATGTATCGGCCCTAAGTATGCGTCCCATGCTAGGGTTCATGTGGTA
>NC_136790.1:9062810-9065310 GCF_951216825.1 Electrona antarctica
AACTGTGATTACAAAGGCCATGGATGGTATACATCCACTCTATAGTTCTCAAAACAGCTGGCATGGCTACCATGGTTATTGTGTTTATAAAGTTATCCAAAGTAGCTTTAGTTTTAGCTGTGCATGTCGCTCGGCAGCAAACAGTAAATACGTCTGATGGATCAGACCTGACACGGTTACTAAGAGAAGTTTCCAGGGAGCATCACGAGAACGCCATTGCCTGTAATAGTGTCTGCTCTCATCCTTGGCTTTCAAAGCACTTGAGAGTGAGCTGATGTCTCCTGGCATTTGCTTGGCTAATGCAGTACCTTATTGCTGAAAGGCTCTCCATGGTGAGGTAAAGCACAAGGCTCCACTCTCAGACTCTATACAGAACCTCAGCGTGGAGGGAACTTAACCCATTTAGGCCTGACGTCGAAATACAAAAAACGTTCGCTTTGAAAGAATATATACCTATTCAAAGATTTGTGCCGCATTTTTTTTTTTAAAGATATTTTTTTGCGGCTTACGCCTTTTATTGGTTTTTTTGAAGGGACAGACAGTAGGCTGACAGAAAACGGGAGAGAGATGGGGGAAGACATGCAGTAAAGGCTGTGTCGGGCTCGGGAGTCGAACCCGCGGCACACTGCGACTGGATTACCAGTCGGGTGCCCAGACGGTTACGCCACCGCCTGGGCCTGTGCCGCATTTTTACGATTTAAAAAAAATAGCAGACCTACAAGTTCATAGCGCGCCACTCGGTGGCGCGCTATGAGCTTGTAGATCTGCTATTTTTCAATAGCTAAAGTATAACAGAATGCTTGAAACACCAAAAGGGGTTCCCGACCAAAATGGGTTAAGCTTACAAAGACACAGCACTCGACCTTACTACCAATCGCCAGCATTTACTGTACCATTGTACTGTACATCTTGGTTTTTCTGAATTTATGAAATATTCGTACAGCACATGGATACCAAGAGCATATATACAAGCACCTAAGTTTGGAGGGCGGGGGGCAGATTTTCATGGCAGAACAAAAATGAAACCCATTATGGCCAAGTGAAATGAAACTGTGGTGTGCTAGCTTGACAAATTCAAGGTACTCTTGCACCATTTCTTCCCATTTACTGTAACTTGCCAGAAATTCTAGTTCTCTCTCTGTGCATTTTCATATTCCATGTATTCAGCATTTTGGACTTTTTTGATAGTTTCTTGGGTAAGTGGTTAAAAACACCAGGTTACATTCCTAACACATCAGTACTTTTATTTTATTTTCCTACATTATAGTCCAATATGAAGGAGTATTAACGATGAGATTAAAGTATACAGTATATACATTATGTATAGTATAGTAGTATGTGTTTTAACGCTCAGCTGCAAAATGAATTAATCAAACAAACAAACAAACAAACAAACAAACAAACAAACAAACAAACAAACAAACACCTAATTCATTCAAATGGGGAACATGCATTTTTTCATACACACAGTACAGTAGACCTACAGTACTCTGTATGTTTAGGCTATAAGAAAACAATGCCTTCACAAAATGTTTCATACATCCCCAACAACTTTGACCAGATTCTATTGTATATTGTATACTGTATATACCACACCACAACAACCAACACAGCAGCTACAGTAAGTCTCAAGAATACACATTAAAGGCTCAGTCTCAAGAGCAATCTATGCAACAAAAAAAACAACAAAAATAAAAAAACGAAACAATCCATATATTAATATCTAAAAGTGCAAATAGCTCAAGTACAAACGGCAAAACTGACCATGACATCAGTGTCCAATACAACTCAATATTCATATATTCAAGATACTTGAATAAAGCTAGATCATTTATAAAGCACTGATTTTGCTCAACTTCTGTTAAACCAGGAATGTTTTTATTAACCCATTTTGGGGCGGGAACCCCTTTTGGTGTTAGCATTATGTTATGCTTTAGCTATTGAAAAATAGCAGATCCACAAGCTCATAGCGCGCCACCGAGTGGCGCGCTACGAGCTTGTAGGTCTGCTATTTTTGAAAAATCGAAGAACGACTGACATAGAAACATATCCTTTTCAGAAAACTGTCAGGATGTAGAAGACATTTTTAGAATCTGATCTCAGGTCAAAATGGGTTAATCACTTTCCTCCTCTAATTTCATTTTGTACTTTTTGTTTGGCTGCATCTCTCTGTATCAGGCTCATCTCGCCTGCCCATTAATGACCATCTGACCAGCCTGCTTGGTTGAAGGCCAAATATGATTTTCAGAGCAGGCAACCGCGAAATGATCCCAGTCTGAATGCTAATGGGTCAGAATGTAAAATAGCACGTAGCTCGCAGGCAAATTAATAGGCAGGGAAGTTGTCCAAAATCCCCGTGCTCCTTGCCTTCCCCGGCTTTACTGTTCATATTTTCAGTTTAGTTATATTTTTTGCCTCGTACTTTGCGGTAAATCAATTCATAGCAGGTGAAGTTATAACCACAAACTGTGTGCCACGGGATATTATACTGTCGGAGTCA
>NC_136790.1:9070310-9075310 GCF_951216825.1 Electrona antarctica
TGATGGTGTGGTAGAATTGCACGGCTGAGGAGACAGAGAGACACTGGAGTTTATCCGGGAGCAAAGGGCCAAAGCACAGAGCGGAGAAACAGCTGGCGACCTTTGCCGGTTCACAGAATGGCTGCGTTCCGACAAGGGCGAGGCCCGCCACAGCAGCACCTGACGACGTGTTCTCAGGCGACTCTCTCTCTCTGTTCTGTCAGGAGACTGGTAATCCCAGTGGGGCTACTATTACGTTCACCACGGTATGGTACTATACTGTTCAGGGTTCAATACATTGTTTAAAAGAGGATTTTCTTATTTACTTAAGCCCTGTCAGACAAATAAGCGAAAATAATCACCTTACATTCTGTTCTCAGGCAACTCTCTCTGTACTCTGTCAGATAATCCCAGTGGGGAGTCGGGACACTTTTAAGTTCACCATGGTAGTTCCTCATTGGTACTGTTCAGGGTTCAATTAATTTGTTTAAAAGAGGATTTTCTTATTTACTTAAGTCTAAGACCTGTCGTATCATAACAAATAAGTGCATAGCTCCCTTAAAAAAAGAAGGATTGCCTTGCATTCACCGCTGACTCGCGCCTAGAGCTGTTGGCCTCAACTGCACTTTTTTCAAGTGCGACCTTGACGCATGCACGATCAGACCAGACTGACTTCACTGACAAGCAGACGTTCAACAGCCTCAGGTTGAATCAGCCAGACGACTTTGCATCGTGTTCAGAAGTCTGAATAGCCTAACTCTATATACTGGTTCCCCCAACAGTGGGTCGGGACCCATTTGTGGGCCGTGGACATCTATACATTTTTGTTTTGAATTATTATTATTTCAAAAGTTTTCCATGAATTTAAAACCAATTCAATGATTTTTTTCAGTAATTTCATTGAGAAATAAAAGACAAATCTAAGAAATTAGAAGACAGATGTTTACGTATAGTGGTGAAAATAGCCGATCTACAAGCTCACAACGAGGCAGGAAGTGACGCGTTGTGTGCTTGTAGATCTGCTATTTTCACTAGTTTTGGGTCCCATGAGGCAGATCTGTCTTCTGGGTCTGGGCCTGAAATGTTTGGGAACCACTGGTCTAGATGCACCTTTCCTTTAAAAAGAAAAATAATAATTATATCCCACGATTTTGTAACCCATTTTTTCACCCCTGTGTCAATTATCTAATGTGATCCTGGGCTCTGTACACACCCTCCGCCAACCTAGTCCCCATATGTGACCAGGTCTGGCAAATAGGCCCTCATCTCGACAAGAGTAATTTTTCAGTTTTGTACAGATTATTAAAGTACATAATGTAAGCTTTCATATGATTCATATGACATTCAAACTGTGTTAATATGAAAAAAACGAAAATCACACACAAAAAAAAAAAAGTTTATATAGCGATTTTCTGCCTTTTCATTATTGGCGAGATGAGGACCATTTTGCCAGGCTGGGTCACATATATGGGGGACATGGGGAGAGCAACGGACTTGAACTCATGCTTCCCTCATGCCTGAGTGTCCAAGTTGCTCCTTTACACGTGACAGGGGGGAGTTTTCCTGGTTGGACGTAGCGCGTGGAAGGAACACGTTATTCCAACCAGTTCCTTTCCCCTCCATCAGGCGCCCCGGCTGGCCAGGGGGAGGCAGTTTTTTTTAGAGACCAGGATTACTGCATGTTTTTGTGAGGGTATCTACCCTCAGATACCCTAGATGCACCTTTCCATGAAAACTCACACAGCATGAACATTATCACCCGATCCAGAGCCTTATTCACTCCTAGCCCTGCAGGAAAATACCATGTTTGCTTTCATGGCGACGAATAAAGATTAAAATAAGATATTTTTGGTTGGTCTGTGAACTGCTTGGCTTATTGACGCTGCAAAACCCAATGTCCCCTAGTGGGACAATAAAGCTGAAGCTCAAACCTTGGGACAATAACTTCATGCGGGATGCAGGATTTCTGCCTTAAATATTCTGACAGCGTATGACAGTGTAAACGGGGCCATTGGGATGGGGGCATTGGGATGGGGGCATCACTCTGGGGCATCACTCTGGGATGGGGGCATCACTCTGGCACATCTCATTATTATTGCAAAACATACATTAACCGCTTAAGCCCTATATATATTATAGGTCGGCTATTTGAAAATCGTTAAAAACGTTCAAATTGAGAAGAAACAGCGTACTTTTACTTTTGATACTGTGAGTATATTTTGATTGCAATACTTTTGTACTTTTACTCAAGTAACATAAACATTTTGAATACAGGCCTTTTACTTTACTTAATTTCATATCGTAGTATTTCTACTTTATGGTAACTGAAAGATCTGAGTTCCCTAGAACAGGCCCAGACCCCAAAGATCTGATGGCATCTGTAATGTTTGTGTTTATATGCACACTAAAAGATGGACATAGGAGGGGCTAGCGCCCCTCAAACATGAAATATATACAGTATATGTTTAATGTATATATTTTTTCAATGATAGAAAAATAAAATGGGATTTTTACTTGACCCATGACCCATACAAATCGATCCGTGACCCATACAAATGGGTCCCGACCCGCTGTTTGGGAACCAGCGTCCAAGAAGACTCGACAGTGAATAACATAGTTCAATGGCCTTGTCTTAATTCTGGCCTCAGCGCTGATCAATACAGTACGTAACCTTCACCCTCTCCAGAGTCTGCTACACACACAGCTCCACACCACAGTACGTAGCCTTCACCCTCTCCAGAGTCTGCTACACACACAGCTCCACACCACAGTACGTAGCCTATACCCTCTCCAGAGTCTGCTACACACAGCTCCACAACACACCACAGTACGTAGCCTATACCCTCTCCAGAGTCTGCTACACACACAGCTCCACAACACACCACAGTACGTAGCCTATACCCTCTCCAGAGTCTGCTACACACACAGCTCCACAACACACCACAGTACGTAGCCTTCACCCTCTCCAGAGCCTGCTACACACAGCTCCACAACACACCAAAGTACGTAGCCTATACCCTCTCCAGAGCCTGCTACACACAGCTCCACAACACACCACAGTACGTAGCCTATACCCTCTCCAGAGTCTGCTACACACACAGCTCCACAACACACCACAGTACGTAGCCTTCACCCTCTCCAGAGCCTGCTACACACAGCTCCACAACACACCACAGTACGTAGCCTATACCCTCTCCAGAGCCTGCTACACACAGCTCCACAACACACCAGTACGTAGCCTATACCCTCTCCAGAGTCTGCTACACACACAGCTCCACAGTACGTAGCCTATACCCTCTCCAGAGTCTGCTACACACACAGCTCCACAACACACCACAGTACGTAGCCTATACCCTCTCCAGAGTCTGCTACACACACAGCTCCACAACACACCACAGTACGTAGCCTATACCCTCTCCAGAGTCTGCTACACACACAGCTCCACAACACACCACAGTACGTAGCCTATACCCTCTCCAGAGTCTGCTACACACACAGCTCCACAACACACCACAGTACGTAGCCTTCACCCTCTCCAGAGCCTGCTACACACAGCTCCACAACACACCACAGTACGTAGCCTATACCCTCTCCAGAGCCTGCTACACACAGCTCCACAACACACCACAGTACGTAGCCTATACCCTCTCCAGAGTCTGCTACACACACAGCTCCACAACACACCACAGTACGTAGCCTTCACCCTCTCCAGAGCCTGCTACACACAGCTCCACAACACACCACAGTACGTAGCCTATACCCTCTCCAGAGCCTGCTACACACAGCTCCACAACACACCAGTACGTAGCCTATACCCTCTCCAGAGTCTGCTACACACACAGCTCCACAACACACCACAGTACGTAGCCTTCACCCTCTCCAGAGTCTGCTAACACACACAGCTCCACAACACACCACAGTACGTAGCCTATACCCTTTCCAGAGTCTGCTACACACACAGCTCCACAACACACCAGTACGTAGCCTATACCCTCTCCAGAGCCTGCTACATACACAGCTCCACAACACACCACAGTACGTAGCCTATACCCTCTCCAGAGCCTGCTACACACAGCTCCACAACACACCAGTACGTAGCCTATACCCTCTCCAGAGTCTGCTACACACACAGCTCCACAACACACCACAGTACGTAGCCTATACCCTCTCCAGAGTCTGCTACACACACAGCTCCACAACACACCTCCACACATGCGTTACTGAATCCACAGCAACTATGGTATAGTGACCTTAGCATTTGGTCCGCGGCGGCAACAGCTGACCGCCATGACACAGGCTCCATTACCCACCCTCGGAATTATTCCCTGACCTGACTGCTACTAGTTTGGTTGTATATTCACTTAGGGACACTTAGGCTTTCATTACACAGGGATTCTCCATCGACTGTGATGGAGGGTCAGAGAGCCATGTAGCCTACTGTACACCCCCCCCACCCCCCACTGTGAGAGCTGTCAGGGGAAAGATTAAGATACAGGAATAACGACATGAGTAAAAGCCTGATAGAAAGGGAAAGAGAGGGAGGAAAGAGGGGCAAAAATGAGAGCGAGAGAGAGAGAGAGAGAGAGAGTATAGAGAGAGTATAGTACGAGATCTCTGTTTCAAAGGTACAATGTTTGCAGTGCAACTCTTCTGTCACCACTAGGAGGCGCTCTGATCTTTGGGCCTACCTGTATGTACAGCCAAGGTCATGCTAACAATCCTCCATGTCTCTAAAGCCTAGCATTAGTATTCTGCTAGCCGGACAGGACCATGATGTAGGGGATGAAGCCTCGGCTTGATCTTTAGCCTGAACCGAGATTTAGAACTGAGACCAGATTCTACAAATCTCTTCTAAATCATGACAGATTTCTGAAAAACCCATGTTTCTATGTCAGTATGGTTCTCAAACTATTCCATTTCAAGGACCCCAAAAATGATATGTAATTGGCCGCCAATGGTGTTCCAGGGACCCCCCCAGAAGCAAAGATTTGAGTTAAAAACGCTCTGAAAGAATATAAAGA